>NC_137851.1:24459285-24480502 GCF_948465745.1 Chenopodium album
AAAGCTTTTTGAAGCAAATAAAAGTCAAATGCATTCAACGAAGCTATTTGAATCAAATGAAAGTCAAACACATTCAAACAAAGGTTTTTTAAGCAAATGAATGTCAAATGCATTCAACAAAGCTATTTGAATCAAATGTAAGTCAAACACATTCAAACAAATCTTCTTGAAGCAAATGAAAGTTAAATTCATTTAACAAAGCCATTTCAATCAAATGAAAGTCAAACACATTCAAACAAAGCATTTTGAAGCAAATGACAGTCAATTGCATTCAACAAAGCTATTTGATTCAAATGAAAGTCAAACACATTCAAACAAAGCTTTTTGAAGCAAATGAAAGTCAAATGCATTCAAAAAATCTATTTCAATAAAATGAAAGTCAAAAACAGTCAAACAAAGCTACGTGAATCAAATGAAAGTCAAACACCTTGAAACAAAGCTTTTTGATTCAAATGAAAGTCAAATGCATTCAATAAAGCTATTTGAATCAAATGAAAGTCAAACACATTCAAAAAAGCTTTTTGTCTCAAACGAAAGTCAAATGCATTCAACAATGCTATTTGAATAAAATGAAAGTCAAACACATTCAAACAAAGCTTTTTGACTCAAAAGAAAGTCAAATGCATTCAACAAAGCTATTTGAATCAAATGAAAGTCAAACACATTCAAACAAAGCTCTTTGAAGCAAATAAAAGTCAAATGCATTCACCGAAGCTATTTGAATCAAATGAAAGTAAAACACATTCAAACAAAGCTTTTTGAAGCAAATGAAAGTCAAATGTATTCAACAGAGCTATTTGAATAAAATGAAAGTCAAACATATTCAAACAAAGCTTTTTAACTCAAATAAATGTCAAATGCATTCAACGAAGCTATTTGAATCAAATGAAAGTTAAACACATTCAAACAAAGCTTTTTGACTCAAATGAAAGTCAAATGCATTCAACAAAGCTATTTAAATCAAATGAAAATCAAACACATTCAAACAAAGCTTTTTGAATGAAATGAAAGTCAAATGCATTCACTAAAGCTATTTGAATCAAATAAATTCAAACACATTCAAACAAAGGTTTTTAAATCAACACAATCAAACAAAGCTTTTTGGCTCAAATGAAAGTCAAATGCATTCAACAAAGCAATTTGAATCAAATGAAAGTCAAACACATTCAAACAAAGTTTTTTGAAGCAAATAAAAGCCAATTGCATTAAACAAAGCTATTTGAATCAAATGAAAGTCAAACACATTCAAACAAAGCTTTTTCAAGCAAATGAAAGTCAAATGCATTCAACAAAGCCATTCTAATCAAATAAAAGTCAAACACATTCAAACAAAGCTTTTTGAAGCAAATAAATGTCAAATGCATTCAACAAAGTAATATGAATCAAATAAAAGTCAAACACATTCAAACAAAGGTTTTTAAAGCAAATAAAAGTCAAATGCATTCAACAAAGCTATTTAAATCAAATGAATTCAAACACATTCAAACAAAGGTTTTTAAATCAAATGAAAGAACAACACATTCAAATAATGCATTTTGAGGCAAATGAAAGTCAATTACATTCAACAAAGCTATTTGAATCAAATGAAAGTCAAACACATTCAAACAAAGGTTTTTGAAGCAAATGAAAGTTAAATGCATTGAACAAAGCAATTTCAATCAAATGAAATTCAAACAAAGCTTTTTAAATCAAATGAAAGTCAAATGCATTTAACAAAGCCATTTCAATCAAATAAAAGTCAAAGACATTCAAACAAAGCTTTTTGACTCAAAAGAAAGTCAAATGCATTTAACAAAGCTATTTGAATCAAATGAAAGTCAAACACATTCAAACAAAGCTCTTTGAAGCAAATAAAAGTCAAATGCATTCACCGAAGCTATTTGAATCAAATGAAAGTCAAACACATTCAAACAAATCTTTTTGAAGCAAATGAAAGTCAAATGCATTCAACAAAAATATTTAAATCAAATGAAAGTCAAACACATTCAAACAAAGCTTTTTGACTCAAATGAAAAAGAAATGCATTCAACAAAGCTATTTTAATCAAGTGAAAGTCAAACACATTTAAACAAAGGTTTTTGAAGCAAATGAAAGTCAATTGCATTCAACAATGCCATTTCAAACAAATAAAAGTCAATCACATTAAAACAATGCTTTTTGAAGCAAATTAATGTCAAATGCATTCTACAAAACTATTTGAATCAAATGAAAGTCAAACACATTCAAACAAAGCTTTTTCAAGCAAATTAATGTCAAATGCATTCAACAAAGCTATTTGAATCAAATGAAAGTCAAAAGCATTCAACAAAGCTATTTCATCAAATGAAAGACAAACACATTCAAACCAAGCTTTTTGACTCAAACGAAAGTCAATTGCATTTAACAAAGCCATTTCAATCAAATGAAAGTCAAACACATTCAAACAAAGCTTTTTGAAGCAAATGAAAGTTAAATGCATTAAACAAAGCAATTTCAATCAAATGAAATTCAAACAAATCTTTTTGAAGCAAATGAAAGTTAAATGCATCCAACAAAATTATTTTAATCAAATGAAAGCTAAACACATTCAAACAAAGCTTTTTTACTCAAATGAAAGTCAGATAGACAGAAGTTATGACAACCCTCACACGAGAGCCAAAAAGAGGGCTTTCATTAAGATAATTCGCCCATAAAAGATAGACTCTCTTACCAGACTCGAAAGAAACCATCCGTCAGATGAAGAGTTTGATCTACGACCTGCTTTCTCTTTTCTTCTCTTTCCTTTATTCTCTTTGACCTTTACCAGGCCCTTGCTCGTTCTCGTTTGACACCTTATACTATACAGGCTAACTAAGAGACTAGTCCTCTTTCTGGCTTGAAAAGTAAGTAGGTGGGGTAAACATTCTCAAGTGAAAAGAGAAAAGTGCCTGCTTAATCCGCATTATAGGCTGGTTTAGCTCATGCTGTGATAGACCCGTTCAGTATGACACCCCTTACTTTAGCACATCCCAGGATTATCGGGTAATGGAATCCCATTCTCTCTGGGTATATGACAAAATCAATAAGAAAAGACGTAAGCTAACCCTTAGAGTCTCTTCTGAAGAGAGAGATCGTAAGAAGACAGAAGTCTCTACCTTCGTCCACTTCATCCATCAGAAAGATGCTGAGGGAATGCATCAAAAGCTACTAAGCCAGGCAAGCTTCTAAGATTTCAACTGTCCTACGGCTCAATGTCTTATTATTGAATTAAGAAAAAGCTTCCATTCCGATCAGAGTTTAGGCTGTAGTGAAAGATTCTCTCTTTCTTCCCCCGCTGGAAAGAAGGGGCCCCATTGAAATGGGAAATTCAGTTGAGTTATGAAAATTCGCCTTACTAAGGGTGCTTCCACAAGCGCATACACAGTCCCTTTTTCTATTTCTACATCAGCAACTATTGAGCTTGGGCCAAGCAAGAAGAAAAGAAAAGAGAGGGTACAACAATAAAGTGAAGTAGTAAAGCGGGTAAAAAGAAGCGCGTCGCATCTTAGCAACGGTTCCTTGCTTCCGGCAACTCCATGAAAGATCACCGATGAAAAAAAGGGCAATATCCACTCGTAGATCGGGTTGGTTATATTTATTTTATATAAGGACTCTTTTGCATATTTTTCATGTTGATAGGCAGTAGGGTAAGGAAAGGATCATCAATCTATGAGAATTTCCGAGTTGCAAAATCCCTCCTTAGTCCAGAGAGAGTAAGGATGAGAAGGAAATACAACCTTACTTGAATCCTTACTGGACTACTTCATATGCCTTCCGCACACAGGACAGAGGAATTCACTCCACACACGAGGCAACTCCCCTAAAAGGCCTTTCTTTCAAGTCTGTTTGAAGGTAATGCCAATTCACTTACTTGCACAAGTAAGGCCTTTTAGGGCCTATTCTACTTGCACTTAGAAAGACTCTTTATTGCTTCTAGCCTTTAGGGAAATCGCCCCGCCCAACAGGGATCATTATCTTCCAGACTAAACTGTATTGTATTTAGGATCTAAGATCTATTCGTAGATCGCACTTTAAGCGCCTTATTAGTAAGACAGTTTATTACAGGTCAACGATCAATCACCTTGACTTATGCAATACTATTTGAAATATATTTAGTTTACTTTCGCTAGGAGAGAGCTTGTCCTCTTCAAGGCTTTCTTTCATGCAATTGGCGACGCCATCGTCTATATCTTTCTTGTTAAGATCTTAAGCTTCCTGGACGTCTACAAATCTGTTAGGCAGGAAATGTTTACATTGGGGAAGAGTTCATGCTATCATGTCGCTAAAAAGTGGGCTTTTTCCTAAATAAGCTTTTTGCCTCGACTTTTTAAAGTAGTGTTAAAAAGCCTTACTTCATTGGTTCGATCAGTCTTTTCGTATAAATAGCATTGGGCGTTTAGCACCGGCCTTCTATTCATTCCCACCCTGAAGCAGTTATTCGGACTAAGATCGTCATCGTACCCTCAAGGCAAGCTCCTGAAGTAGAAGTGTGAGGCAAGACGGGCGGATAAACTACGAAAATCCTTTTTTGAGGGTGGAATAAGGCACGCAGAAGACTTCGGAGTCGGAGATCATGAAAAAAGAAATCCAATGCTTGTCGTGGGCAATCCTATAGCCCCTTTCCTCGGGATCGGCTTAGGCTGGCTAGCCTTCTATCTGCAAATCTGCTAACCGACCGACGGATACCACTAACTGACTAAGCTAGAGAGCAGGAGACCAAGGGTCTTCCTGCTTAATCGAGCTTAGTCAGTTAGAACGGGTAAAATAAGGAGCTTTCCCTCCTTCCACTGTCACTTTTCTCATTCTTTTACCTAAAAAAAAATTCATAAGCTAAAGAAGGAAATAACTTACAATGCTACAAAGAAGGGAACTTAAAACTATTCTCAACGAAAAGCCTTTCAACTAGTCGGTCTAACCTTCCTAACTTGGCACACATATGACATCAAGCCATCAACCAAGTCAGCCAACTACCAGCATTAGGTCCCCCAGTCGATGAGGGTAAGGAGGAAGCGATAGCCTGCTCTCATTCATGATTTCGAACCTTCTTACCCTCTCTTGGATGAAGCAACCATATAACTGACGATATGGATTGAGTAGCGAGATCAGTTACACTAGCCCGGGCATGCCTTAGGCTTCCTCTGCCACCCCCCTTGAGTCGAGTCTTAAATCACTTTGGTATAGGAGTTATCCAAGTGAATCCGAACTTTGATAGGATTCTAATGACTTTCTTTTGAACAACCTAACTGGCGCTGACCTCGTGCTAGCCTAGGTCTTGTTTATAGGATCCAATCTTTTTCTAACTCGAGGACTGACTACCTGTCGCCGGGAGATGCCTCCTTAGCACTAGTCCAAGGCCTTCCCGATTCCGGTACAAAGAGCCCATCATCTTGAGGAGGGTAGACTGGGAATTTTTTTCTGTCTCTTTAGAGGAGAGGAAGCACTTTGTATCAATTTATAAAGCTTAGTCTAGTCGTACGTCTATGCCCCTTGTAATTCATTTTTTTACTGATCTGGTTCCGCATCTACATCTTGATAATCCAAAGGCTTCCACGCAGTATTCTTTGTCTTTAACGGATTTAGATTCCAACTTTAGTCTTCGGATTCCCATCTAGGTTAGATTATGCTTTTCACTCTACTTGATCTATTCGTTTTGTCTTTCTCGTGTCGTATGATGAATAAGAATGGGCGGTCTCGAAAGATTTCTGGTCAGACACAAGAAAAGGAATCTATATAATAATAATAGTTGGTACGGCCAAGAGCACTTGTAATTGTCACTAGTTGTCTTCTCTCTATCTTGTTACTGGTCTCCGGTCACTCAACTAATCTACTCGTAGAGTGCTAGTAGTCTATAAATTCAAAAACCCGGAACACTTTTCTAAGGTCACGTGAGGCCAATTCAATCGATGACAACGCTTCACTCGGAAAGCATGCACAGATGTGAAGGAACTTTGAATTCACTTCTCCTAAGATAACTCGAATTTGCGATCACTTCCTCTAACGAGCGAGTCAACTTCGTTCACCACTTACGACATTCTTTCAGAACCTTAGATTCCATGAAATATAAGGTGTGGAATAGAGCTAGCTAACAAGTAAACGAGTCAATGTTGCGTAAGTGAACGGAATGCTGTTGGCATGTTCGAGCTAAGCAAGCAAGTAAACTACTTCTCTTCGTTGCGTAGGCGAAGTGAGCCATTGAAGAAGACTTGATTCCAGAGAGCAAGTCGTTTTATGTGCTGGTACTGTTCTTTTTGATGGTTGAAAAGGGCGAGACTGATGTTGCAGCAAGAGATTCATCATGAGTTGGCTTGCCTGGAAGGCCAGGGAATTTAAGCAATCAGCGGTGTGGATGGGCGAGGCTGCTAGTCTAGCTTCAGTCTTTATTAATGGGATAGTCCCTCAGGTTCCGTAGTTCGAACAATTTCCTTTGCTGTAGCAAGCAAGTCAATTGGACGAGGTAAACTGATTCCTATATATCATCCAGACGGGCAGCCATGTTAAAAAAAACCATTCGATAGACGAACCGGGGTACGACAGAGAGTTTCAGATAAAGCAAAATCGCCATCAAAGACCCACTTCAGCAACTAGAACTCCTAACTCCTAGCTACCTATCGATCGGAAGTCATATCGGTACGGTACCAACGAAGACGGTCTTTTCTTGTTTCAACGGAATGAAGGCAAAAGGATCCTCCTTTCGTACGCTCTGAAACAAGCTTTGTGTATGGCGCAAAGGTATGTGAGTGAATGCATTTTTCTTTATGGGCAATTGCTTTCTCGGAGTCCTTATAGCGGGCTGAGCCCTTCTCGGAAGACTCTGCAAGTGAGATTTTTCCTATGTGATTGAAAGAGCTTAGATATACTTCAAGTAGGAACCATCACCATTTAATTAGTTGATTATATAATCATAAAGGACGTCACCTAAGGGAATGGAATGACGTGATAGGTCACAAGTCGTCTGTCTTTAAAGAAAAAAAAGTCCCAGGGCAAAGACAAGATAGCTAGCTAAGCCCCTTCAACCCTTAGTTAATCAGCAATCTCGACTAGCACTCAGAGAGAATCAGCATCCACTTCTGGCTTTCATGGCCACCTTCTCCTGTTGAGCCAGCCTGATTGGTCGAATGAAAAGCCCTTCAAAAGCAAGCGGATTTCACACAAACTACAAACTAAGTCCCCCTTGTTTATCCTAATGCAAGCGATCCAAGTTAAAGGAGAGGAATGCTCAATCCCGATCCACGCTAAGGAAAAAGATCCAACTGAGAAGAGTGTAGGATTCCAGTGGGTCCAGATTTTTGCCTTGGTTAGGCGACAATCATAGTCTTGGTGATTCTTACGATTACGCCGCTTCTTTTTTTTTTAGGAAAGGAAGCCCACTCGAGTCAACATCCCTTTCATCATATATACGACGATTCCCCTCGAGATTTTGATACTCTAATTCTGATTCTGCCACATAACGCATAACCTATACTTCACGCTAAGCTGCAATCTAATGCCCGGGGGACGTAATAACTTAACATTTCCCGAGATTACTTATTGGAACCGTAGTCAAAAGGTCTTTGAGTACCCCTTGTCTCGCAAGTGCTATGTGCGCGCATACCAACTCTTTTGAATCGCTTGTTATTGGCCTCGAAGCGGCGGTCCTAATGGGGTTTCAGTTCCTATAAGTTCGCGGAGATTCCAAGCTGGTCATTCGGCAGCTCACTGGTGAATCTAGGGTACCAAGTTGGAAGGTAGCCCTGTGCCAAAGAAAGTACCAATCCCAGCGTTGGACGAAGATCGGTCCCCTCTCAGACTTCCGTCGTCATGATAAGCTTGATGAATAATTCGCTTTAGTCTCTTCCTTCAGCCTAAGGTCGTCAAAGAGCAGAAAAGTTTACAAACCGACGGCTAAATCGCTTGAAGCTTTCTATTCGCCTTTCCCTAGCTTGCCGTAGAATTCGACTTGAGATCGATTCCCCGCAGTCAATACGCTTGTTTAAACTCTTCTGGTCTCTTTCTTTCTTGGATTCTATTACCGCAGGAGTGGTACGCGGGCAACCTTCCTTCTGTGTTCAGGACGGAGACTCTTTCTGCCTTTGTCGAACTGCCTTGACGCCATGGCGGGCTTTGACCAGCTTTCCTTCGCTTACCGGAGAGCTGATTCTTTCATAAGCCGAATCCTTCGCTTCAACTCTAGTTAGGACTGCAGATGGACGCTACCTATGTAGCTTTCCCTGTCGGGATGTAGCAACTCTCCCGGTCCGAAAGAGCTCTAAAAGATTAGAGGGATTCCTGCTAAGTTATTCTTTTATTAGCCTGCTTCCTTTAGTACTTGCTTTAGCGCCTTCTCTTCCCTCGTAAAGACTCATGAAGGTAGTTTCTACTCACTTACTTGAACTTCTAAGGGCGTAAAGGAGCACACTAAGCCAGTTAATAATTCTAGTTAGCGCTTTTTCTGACTCGCTTCCTTCTTCCCTAGGCTGCGAAAAGAGAGAATTTGACTCTATAACGGGCTAAGCTTGAGTGAAGTTCCTCTCGGGTTCGAATTGGAATCGAATCGATTCAATCAGAAATGAACTTAGATAGAGGCGTGATCTATTCTAGGTATTATCTATGGACTAGTTCGGCAGGGCACACCCCCTATAGAGTTAGAGCTTAACCCTTATCTTTAAACTTGTGTAATAAATAGGTCTCAATTAAGATCAGTTACGGCTTCTCTTTCAACATGAGTCTTATTTCAGAAGAAGGTCTTTCATAACCTAGTTAGGAATTCTTCCCTGGCGGGTTAGTAGCTCAGTTAGGCAAAAGAAAAGAAACTTCCTTTTCCTTACTCTAACGAGTAAGCAAATAGGAATTCCATGTAAGGGAATTCCCCGCTCTTTCGACACTTGCGGATTACCTTTTTCTATTCTATATCCTCATTCGAGATATCTTAGTTCGTTCTGCTGGGGCAAGGGCGGTCGTAGATAACCTAACGAGTCCAAACAAATTGGATCTTATTGTATGACAAAACCACAGATTGGGAATTGCATTACCTCCCCTATTCTATCTAAAGGTCCATCATAGGGCCCAGAAACACAGCTGATAAGTCCATTTTCCTAAGGTGACAAAGGGTGGGTCCAACATAGAACTCCAAGCAATCTAACAAGCACACGCAGTCACAGAAGACATCGTGGACCTATGGGAAATTGAGAAGCTCTCTAGTGTGGTTAAGTGTCTCCTTATAACTCCGGTAAGGCTTGGGTTACCCACGGGCAGGAAGCTGCCATTGTGCCTCTCAAGATGGGCTATTTAAGGTGCCTACCTTGGTCATCAGCGTGGTTGCTCCCCTGGAGGGAACTCTTTAGCAAGGTTTGAAGGCGCTCGGCCTTGTCCACCCTTTTCGCCAAGTATCCCGCTCTTCCCTTGAGTAGACAACACAAAGAGGGTAGCCATTCTATCATGAGGGAATGCCCCATACCATCCCAAGTCGTAAGCGACAACATACCCAATCTGTCATAGCCAACTCCTTTGCTTCTACCAAGCCCACAAGCTTAAGTCTGCAACCAAGACCAATTTGCATCACCAACTGGAAAAGTGCTCAGCCCATCAAGGTCTCTGCCAAAAGCGAAAGAAAACCCCGAAAATGGCTTATCAAACTCAGGCTCAGCACCGGTTCAATCACCATCGCTATCTTCAAACCGTCAAAAAAAGCCTTTTGACAAGCTTCAAACTAGTACTAACCCCGATCCTTCTTCAGCGGATCTGTCAAAGCCTTGCCTCTTGACTCCTGCCGAATCATCATAGACATGGAATCACATTACTATTATGAATGAAAAGGTTGGGTTGTCAAGTGATAGGGGTTATGAGTCGAACTCTTTTTTTTTTACAGGGAGCAAAGAAAAGAGCGACAATGCAAGGTGGTAGGTGCCTCAATTAAGCTTGTTCCTTTCTAAAGGCAGTAAGTGAAGGTTCACGCTTGGGCCCTATATGGAAAAAGACTTCAAACAAGTAGCTCCCACTTGCCCTGCTTTTCTCAATCTTCTATCTTCGGACTACGTCATGATCGGGCAGCCGCGCAATGTATTTCACTTTCACTCCTAGCGGTAGGAAGAGAGGTTCAGCGCAACATGTCTACAGGTTGATCCCTTGTTTCGACCTCAACCTTCTATTTTTATTTGATAAGCACTGAAACAGATCTAAAAGCAAACATTCCATTGATTGAGCACCCATTCCTGTGTTTGATGATGATCCAACCTGCTATCTCAATGCATGGGATTTCCTTTCGGATACAAAGATTCACATAGAAAGTAGTGAGACTTTAATGGCCTAGTACGACCAGACAGAAGCAGAATCTTATGCGAGGCCTAGGTCAAGGCAGCCCGCGCATCAAGACAGCAGATAGGACGAAAGCTAAAGTTCCTTATCAAGTAAGCAAGTAAAATACCTTCACGCATAGGTCCTTCCGGGGATGCTGCCTAGCAGCTTGATCGATCAGTGCGGAACAACAGTCGATAAGCGATAGTCACTCCTAACCGATGAAGCGAAAGAACAGCCGAGGAGCCGAAGAGAAGGCAAGGTATGGAGTTGCTTTCTCCACATTGGTCAATCTTCATATAGAAGAATCGCACTTCTTGTTTTTTAGAGGCAAAACTAGCATTCTTCTTAATGCATTTCTCGTTCGTACCTGTGTTCTTCCATGAAAGGTTCCGCTCTTCCGTACATGAGTAAGAAAACTGCTATGGATCCCAAGACTGAGCTCTTAGGTAACGAGGATCAGTGACTCAGATATTCTATCATCCTTCTAGCTGGTTATCTTTATTTCTCCACCCCCGAAGCGAGAAGAGAGTCTCTCGAGCACTGACTTAAAGGTACCGATATCTATTTCATAACCTTAATGGCCGCCCCGGGGATGAGTGGACGTAAAAGAGCATGCACTAAGCGTATGCGCTGAAAAAGTGTTTTAGTCGTGAAGGCCGTAAATCGACGAAGTAGGTTTGTAATTAGACTCTGGGTATCGGGGGTAAGAAGGTGTCCACGGACATAAGCTACTGACTCAGCTCCAACAATTGCTTCCATTGATAATGCCAACAAGAGGGAAAAAGCCCTACGGTATAGTTACAGCTTTGTCTCCCTTCCTTACTCTAACGAGTAAGTAGTAAACAACCTTACTTATGAAAGTTTTAAAGTAAACTTAGGCTGTTGTTGAATCAACTTAGAATACAACCGGTACCCACGTCGCAACTAAAGCACTCGTAGCATACGTTCCATCCACATCCGGCCAGTTGAAGTGAAGATCGAAAAAATGTTCTTCAAAGCTTGCTAATAACCAAAAAATAATTGGACTAGTGTAAGGGACTTCCTTTTCGAGCTAGCATTTTAGACCGATGCAATCTATCAGGCAAAGAAAAATGATTATTGATCAAGGCGGGAAGTCTCATTTCCCAAGAAGTAAGTCAGGAAAAAGGGCGGAGTATGGCTTTCGAGGGCTAGGTTCAAGGGCTGGTCGAGCTATCTCATAACCTCACCAGAGAGGTACTTCAAGAGCAGAAGCTTTTCGTCGAAGGGGAGCTGGAGCTCAATCAATACCGTGCACTTTTAAAAACTATGATTCTTAGAAGGCGCCTAGAGCTCGGTTATCGACTCACTAATGAGGAACTAAAGTAATATGTATGTCATAAATGAGTAACCAAATAAAAATGAAAGAGACGAAGGAGAACCTAGGGGCTGGCAAGGATAAAGCAGTTGAAGCCAAAGGCGACAACGAGGCCCCGGCAATGGGGGGAAAGAAGAGTGGGTATGTGGGCTTCTTTCACTTGACTTTTTAGGTTGCGAAGATAACATCAACCATCAGGGACTGAATCAAGCCTTGAATCAATACATTGATGATCAAAAATAGAATAGATAAGCTGAAAAGATTCCTCAAGGAAGCTCTCTATCACCCTACTCATGAATGTCTTCTTACTTTGATTTGAAAATGTTGAGTTACTTGAGTCAAAACATCTGCTACGCTCGATATCCACACGGGGAAGGCCTAAGAAAGTGGATTGCAACGCTGATGAAGGTGCGAGTTCTGCGACGAAGAAGAAAGGCCCTGTTACGCCTAATCCTCAGCAGAAGACGAAGTCAATTGATGAAATCATGGGGGTTAAGGCTTTGGAGGTCGAAGACCCAGTAACTGATGAAGCGATTGATGCTTCAATTTTGAGTGCGGAGAATTCCTTGGAAGATCTTCAACAACAATCTGCGATTAGAGAGAAGTTTTCTAACTGGCTTTCAGTAATTAAACATTCTAATCATTCTGCAATGCCAAACCCAGAACAGAGTGTTGTGATTGATATACCCCCAACTACACCTGCGCCCAATTTGAATAAAACTAATGAAACTGATGAGAAATTGAATGGAAATGAATGTGGAGAAGGACCTGCCTGACTCCATTTGTTTTGAAAATGAAAAGGGTCTCATAATCTGTTTGAAACTGGAGTATGAATGGAGGCCTGAGGTTTGTAGTGGGTGCAAGATGTTTGGTCATAGGGTTGATAAGTGCTCAAAAACTACAAAGAAAAAGGTGTGGGTGCCAAAAGCCCAGCCTAAAGCAACTCAACCTCTTGTCCCTCAACAGATTGAAGAGAATCAGGAGCACATAGATGGTTTCATAACTGTTCAAAGGAAGAGGAGCCCTCTCAAGACACAGACACCTGCTACACCAGTCTCAAACACCTTCCAAGTCTTAGCATCTGGGGAAGGAATGCAGGTTACACAGGAAGATGGGGAGGGGAAGGGCCTCCCAATTCCTAATGGATAGAATAATAGTATGGAATGTTAGGGGGGCAAATAGTCCTAGGAAGCAAAGTGATATAAAATCTTTCCTCAACTGCTATCCTAGTGGCCTTATTTGCCTCCTTGAAACTAAGAGAAAGGCTAGGAACATGGGGGCCTTTTATCTGAGTCTTTTTCAAGGGTATTGTTTTACCTCTAACTCTGTTGCTCAGGATAGTGGCAGGATTTTTATTGGGTGGAATCCTAATTCTTTTTCACTCAACATCATTCATGTCTCTAGTCAGATGATTCACTGTTTTGTTAGCCCAATACATGCTACTGCTGGGTTTGACTGCTCTATAGTCTATGCTCATAATGACAGCAATGATAGGGAGGCTTTATGGAATGACTTCTATAACTTGAGCCAAATGGTTGATGGCCTTGGGGTTGTCTTCAAAGATCTGAACAGGAAAGGCTTCCAAGACATTCAAGTCCAGGATGAGAAAGCTAGACTTCACCTTATGAACTGCCAAGAGAAGCTTCATGCTAATCCTTCTAATGAGTCTTATGCTTCTGAGCGGGTTGAGGCAAGAATGGCTTACATTTCTGTGCATAAGGCCTATCAAAGTTTTCTCCAACAAAAAGCTAAGCGGGTGAGGGATGGAGATGAAAATACTACTCTTTTCCATGCATCTATTAAGTAGAGAAGACTACAGAACAAGGTTTTCAGTATTAAAGAGAATGGTGCTTGGGTGCATGACCCTGATAAGGTTCCAGAGGCTTTCCTGGAGTACTATCAACATTTACTAGGAGAGGTTACTGAAAGAACTAAGGTGAACAAGAGAATTCTTCAGGAGGGCCTAGTATTAACTCTGAGTTGGAACAGGTACTGCTCATCCCTGTTACTGCCTCAGAAGTGGAAGTAGCTTTCAAATCCATACCAGGATCCAAATCTCCAGGACCTGATGGTTTTGGAGCCCATTTCTATAAAGATTGCTGGCATATAATTGGGCCTGAGGTCACAGAAGCTGTTATGTCCTTCTTTCACACAGGGAAGCTGCTCAAGGAGGTTAACAATACTGTCATTACCTTAGTCCCAAAGGGTAAATGCCCAGATATTTTGACTAACTTTAGACCTATTTCCTGCTGTAATGTTATATACAAGAGCATCTCCAAAATCATTTGTGAGAGATTAAGACTGGTACTTCCAGAACTCATTGTCGAAAATCAAAGTGGTTTTGTTCATGGGAGGTACATTGCCCATAATATCATGATTTGTCAGGACTTGGTGAAGGATTATGGAAGAAAGCAGGCAAAACCAGGTTGTGTTATGAAATTGGATTTGAGGAAAGCTTATGATATGACACTGTGAGTTGGGATTTTTTGGAAGAAATTTTGGAAGAGCTTAAGTTTCCTACAGCTTTTCTTAATCTCATCATGGTTTGTGTTAGATCCCATGTCCCCTCTCTTGTTTGTTCGCCGTGTTGAGTACCTGTCTAGGACTTTGAAGTATGTCAGCAAGCAAGAGGGTTTTGGCTTCCACCCTAGATGCCAAGCAGTTGGGCTCACTCATTTATGGATGATATTATCTTATGTAGTAAGGGAGAGTATAGGTCAGTATGTATGTTGGTGAGGGGCTTTCCGCTTTTTGCTGACAGCTCAGGATTGCAGGTTAGCCCTTCCAAATCTGAGATATTTTGTTGTGGTATGGAGGAGGACGATATTGGGAGGATCAAGGACATGTCTGGTTTTAGTATTGGCAAGTTCCCTTTTCGATATTTGGGATTCCAAGATGTTCTAAGAGGATTTCAGCAGGGGAATGTGAACATTTGTTGGATAAGATTTCAGCTAGGCTCAGTCAGGACTTGGAGCACTAGGAACTTCTCCTATGCAGGCAGGGTGAAATGGATTCATGCAATTTCTATTCAGGAGCACCAATGGGACACCTACACCCCACCTGCTAACTCAAGCTGGTATTGGAAGAAGGTTTGTTCTGTAAAGGAAAAACTGCAAAATCAACATGTGGACATTAGTGGGAAATACAGCATAAAGAAGGTTTACCAGCAACTAATAGAACATGGTAGACACTTCAGGTGGCAAAGGTTTATCCGGAACAGATCAGCAGTCCCTAAACACAAGATTATTGTAGGGTCGATAGACGCAGAGGAGAAGAACCAAGTCAAGTTGATAGACTAAGTTCGAAGAGCTGATTAAAGGCTAAGTCCTAACAATGAATATGGATTAGCTTTTCGCAGTTAGCTATCCCTTGTTTTCAACGCAGCGCAGCTATTTCAGCTAATCTTTCTCTTCCCCCGCCGCCTTTCCAAAGGAAAGAAGTTCCCAAAAAGCTATCAAACTTCTTCTTAGGCAGGATGGTTCCAGGTGTGTCAACCAAGAACAGGTCAAGCAGGAGATTTTGCTTTTCTATCGGGGCCTTATGGGATCTGCTGCTCCATCTTTGCCCATGGTGGACAGATCTATTGTTCTGAGGGGGAGTGTTTTGTCTCCTCAAGACCAGGATACTCTCTGTTTGCCTTTCTCTGCCAAAGAGATTTCTGATGTTGGTATGGATTCTTGTAAGGCCCCTGGATTGGATGGTTATAATGTTTACTTTTTTAAGCAAGCTTGGGGTGGGCCCTAGTGTTATTGCAGCTGTCCAGAACTTATTCCTCTCTGGTAAGATGCCTAAACAAGTGAACTGTACTTATGTCACTTTAATTCCTAAGACTGAAAAATGCTTGTAATGTTAAAGAGTTTCGTCCAATTGCATGCTGCTCTGTCCTCTATAAGATTCTCTCTAAAGTCTTGGCTAACAGAATGCAATCTGTTCTGAGTAGTGTCATTGGGGATTGTCAATCTGCTTTTTTTAAAGGCAGAGTAATATTTGATAATATCATCCTAAGTCATGAACTGGTTAAAGGTTATGGAAGAAAGAAGATCTCCCCCAGGTGTATGATCAAGATTGATAAAAGGCTTATGACTCTGTGGAGTGGCCTTTTGTCAAGTTCCTTATGTTAGAGATGGGTTTTCCCTACCAGTTTTTAACTTGGATTATGGCTTGTCTTACTACTGTCTCCTACTCTTTTAATGTAAATGGGGAGCTCACTATCCCTTTTGCTGGTAGGAAAGGTCTTAGACAGGGAGACCCTATCTCTCCCTATTTGTTTGTTCTTTGTATGGAGTATTTGAATAGATGCCTTATGGGGCTCAAGGATAAGCAGGGGTTTCACTTTCATCCTAGGTGTAAGAAGATGAATCTCACCCAAACTTATAACTGAGTCTATCTGACTTATCCAGCTGCAATTACCTTAAGTGTCTTCCAATATATTACCTTGTGTTATTTTTGCGGATGACTTCTTACTTTTTGCTAGAGGTGACCTTCAGTCAGTTCAGCACTTGATGGATGCTTTCTCCTGTTTTTCTGAGGCTTCTGGTTTAAAGGCTAACCAAACTAAGAGCTCCATTTATTTTGGAGCAGTTTGGCTTTAGCAAGGGTGCTTTCCCTTTTAAGTACTGGGGGGTCCCCTTGGACTCCAAAAAGCTCTCCATCATGCAGTGTCAGCCTCTGATTAAGAAGATCTTGGCTAGGATTGAAAGCTGGTCTGCTAAACTGCTTTCTTATGCTGGGAGACTTCAATTAATCAAATCTGTCTTATTTGGGGTTCAAACCTACTGGAGTCGGGTGTTCCTGATACCACAAAAAGTCCTCAAAATCATCCAATCTGCTTGTAGATCCTTCTTGTGGACAGGAAAAGATGGGATCTCTAAGAGAGCTTTGGTTTCTTAGAGAAACCAGCCTGACCAGTCCAGAGAAAGACCCTACAATGTGTTTCCATTTCCTTCAAAATCTTTTTAGGGAGCAGAAAGATTTGGGACCAATAGGTTTGAATACCAAAAAGCACCCCTCTCACCTTTCGGCGAGATATTAGCCTTCATTAATTCGCTGCATCTATTAACTGAACCAGGATTCTTCCTTGACTTCCGAAGTGGAACGATCGAAGAAGACCGCGCCTATCAATAAGGGTCGTATGCTGACTCTTCTTTCTTCTCTTACGAGATTTTCATTGATCGTAGCTAATTAGGCGGCAACAACCGAAGAAGCAGAAGAAGTAGCTGCTACCGCTCCGTGGGCTTCTTCTTTTTCTGAGCCTGCTCGAAAGGTAACTCGAGAGTAGAAAGAACTAGAATAGAGTATGACAGAACCAGTAGCTTTGAGCTTTCACGTGTTTCAGCTCTTGTTCACAATCCAGCTGCTATTGAATCAGCGTAAGGAGATGCCGATGAGGGTACAATAGAAAAAAGAATGAGCTTTTGTTCAGAGCTTGAATCAAAATATCCTTCAGTAACTCCAGGATTCCTCTGGTAGGGCATCCAGGACATACCAGGTGAGAAGTTCGGCTAAGCCGGAAAGATGGATTACCTTCTTGATTGACTTTAGGACTGAAAGAAGCCGGTAGCAAAGGAAATGGCAGCAGTGCTTTATATAACATAACTGCTTTTAGGTCTTCGTTGATCACTTCTGCTTAATTAAAGAACTTCTCTTTCTTGCTTTCTAGGTTTCGAAAGAGAATAGTCAGTTCTTGTGAACGACTCCGATGCTATTTCTATTTAATAAGAAGCCGTTGGAGGAATAAGCGATGCTGCTAAGATCCGCAGTCGATTTAGCTCTTGAGGGAAGGGAAAGGCGGACAGTCATTTGTCTAAAGAGAATAGACGTATAGCAGCTCTCTCTCATAACAAAATGAAAGCAAGCAAGAACGAAATAAGCGCTTGTCTTAATTCAGTTAAGGTAGTGCAACGAAGCAGATCTTTCATTTAGTTGATAGTCACCTTTTCTTTCTCTTCGGGTCCCCTAAAGAAAGGTATCAGAAGAGGGAATAAGGGATCTATTCGATGGATGTAGTTGAAATGAACCTTCTCCCTCTCTTTCATCTCCCTACCTCACCGCCGGCGGGTGCACAAGAACCGAATTCCTCAGATTTTGGTTGAAATAACCAGGCTGCAACAAAGTCAGTTTTAAGGAAAATGTAGCCCCCGGTTAGAGCGCTTGACCTATAATTTATTAGAAGAGGAAGATCTAGCTCAGCAGGTGGTATAGGATAGGATGACCTAACTGAAGCAGTGATGAGCTAGGAGAAACGCTTTATCGACCCGGTTTGTTTAGAGGAAAGAAAGTAGAAAGATAGGTTTAAGATTGGCTCTCTATAGTTATATTTAGGAAAGCTCAATATCTCCATGAACCCTTGCTGCAAAAGTCATGCTTTTCAATCATAGAAGTGAAAGTTCCGATTCCATCCAGTGAACCGATTCAATCCATTCCAAAAACAGAATGGAGAAATGGGAGTCGGAAAATAAGGAACAAAAAAATTGGGTTCGAATCCAGCCTCTTAAAAGATGGAGGGGAGCAGGAAAAGGGGGAATTTTTTTCATAACTTTTTAACCGTAGGCATCTTGCCAGGAAGTTGGTGGGCTCATCATGAATTAGGTCGGGGTGGCTGGTATACTACCATAATGAAACTGCCTTTTCTTTTTTTTACGTACGTACTGGAGTTATAACATTTGAATTTCTCTTACATTCTACGTTCCAAAAACGGATTCTATCAAATATTTTTCATTCTCTATGATCATCTTTATTTCAGGTATTCGGGGAATTCTACTTAATAGACGAAACATCCTTATTATGTCAATGTCAATTGAATCAATGTTATTAGCTGTGAATGCGAACTTTTTGGTTTTTTCTGTTTCTTCGGATGATATGATGGGTCAATCATTTGCTTTATTAGTTCCAACGGTGGCAGCTGCGGAATCTGCTATTGGGTTAGCCATTTTCGTTATTACGTTCCGAGTCCGGGGGACTATTGCTGTAGAATCTATTAATAGCATTCAAGGTTAAACATGACTCCTAGAAAGTTACCAAAATACGAAGTTCTTTTGTTCTCTTCTTTCTTTTGACTTGATTGGCAGGATCAGGGCCTTTCTCGCTGGGCGAGCGCATCCGATTCGAACTTTTCTAATAAACTTCCCGTTCAGTTGCTGAAAGATAAAGATAAGCTTTCTAAATGAGAAAGAGTTCCACGAAGATGCAGGCTAGAAAGATGCTATTTGCTGCTATTCTATCTATTTGTGCATCAAGTTCGAAGAAGATCTCAATCTATAATGAAGAAATGATAGTAGCTCGTTGTTTTATAGGCTTTATCATATTCAGTCGGAAGAGTTTAGGGAATACTTTCAAAGCAACTCTCGACGAGAGAATCCAGGCTATTCAGGAAGAATCGCAGCAATTCCCCAATCCTAACGAAGTAGTTCCTCCGGAATCCAATGAACAACAACGATTACTTAGGATCAGCTTGCGAATTTGTGGAACCGTAGCAGAATCATTACCAATGGCACACTGTGCGCCTAAGTGCGAAAAGACAGTGCAAGCTTTGTTATGTCGAAACCTAAATGTTAAGTCAGCAACACTTCCAAATGCCACTTCTTCCCGTCGCAACCGTCTTCAGGACGATCTAGTCACAGGGTTTCACTTCTCAGTGAGTGAAAGATTTGTCCCCGGATCTACGTTGAAAGCTTCTATAGTAGAACTCATTCGAGAAGGCTTGGCGGTCTTAAGAATGGTTCGGGTAGGAGGTTCTCTTAAGAATAAATAAAGAAGACAAATAGAATCTAATTCATGTTCGTGCTAACAGAAGAGCCAATAATTTAACAACCCCCTCATATTCACCGTACCCAACGACTTTATTACCTTTACTTATGTATTAACTGTCTTTTATCTCAGTGCGCTATTGACAATTGCGGTCTACTTACTAAAAAAAAGAAATCGGGAATAAAGCTAGTTTGTCTTTTCATTTTTCTCCAAAGCTGGCGGGGACCCCAGCTCAAAGTAAGTAACTTACCGATAAGGCCAGTGAGGTTCCAACTGTAGTGAAATGAAGGGTCTTTCTTAAAGTTCACTATGGTTGGAGGAAGACAGGTGGGAACGAGCGGAGCGAGAGCAAAGCAAGTTCCAGCGGTGGGTTGTCTTCATGGTGCCATTTCAATCTTTTTCATGGGAAGATATTCTTAGTTCGCTTTTTCTTCCAAAACCTTTTTTCTTGAGTTTACCATCGGTATCAGGAGACGTAAGGACACCTTAAGTAAAGCTTTCTGCATAGTCTCTTGTCCTCTGAGTAGAGGTCTATAAGATTGATGCTAGCTCAGATTGGAGGATTGGGAACAGAAGGTGGTTATAAGAGTTCGTCGTGGACATCTAAAACAGCTAGTGGTGGCCTCGAGGTGGCTGATGATAACGTTGGAGCGGTTGGCGTTGGCCTTTGAAAGGCAAGGCGCATTCCCGGCCTTGAAACAGCAGATGACACTCTAAAAGAAAAAAGCGTAGAATCGAATCCTTTTCTACGCTTTCTTTTCTTAAAAAATTTCTAGTTAGATGAACAGATCACTCCTAAATACAGCAGTGATCTTATATACGATACGATAGACCGACCAAGGGAATCCCGGGTAAGATGGTTATATAAGATGTTGTACAGGCGGTCTCGACTAAGTTCCGGGTGAGGAGAGTTGCCTACATACCTTCCGTGAAGAAGGATCAAGTCGAGTGTAGGTCGATCCACTAGGGGTATTGGGGTCGCAACAGAGCGGAGCGTTGCTAAAGGAGGTGCGCGCTCTGTCCGGGTACGAGAGGCTCATGACATTGCTTCTCCTAAAAAAGGTCAGAAAAGAAGAAGGCAATGTATCCAGCTCTTATATACGTAACCGGTCGGTTACGGCTGAGGCCTATATTCGAGGTTCGTAGGTGGGTTCGGGTGGAGGTGGTGGTATAGGGGGAAGGAGTCGGGAAAGAAGACTGGTTAGCAGTAGAGCCTTGGTTCGTTCTTTGGTTATTTACCATAAACGGAAAAAAAGAAAGAAGCTCTTACGGAATTGAGATAGACTAGGATCAGACCTTCGTCCCAGCCAGAACTCGATCTACGGCGGAATCCCTACCGTCCAGGGGCACTTAAGGCAAGGGCCATTCAGATCTTCTTTATTAAATCTATATAAATAGATAGTGGAAATTCCCCCTCTACACCAGGACACCAATAAAAGAGTGGAATCGTAGTAAGGCGGTCTTACCTGTTACAAAACAAACTTTACCTCGAGGTTGTAATAGCTAAAGCTATGCTTTTGGAAGCCGAGGACGAGAATTTCGAATCGTCGTAAAATCGTAGTACTAGTAAAAGCATAGTAGGCAGACTTTCACAATAGTCTTGTCCACGAGCAAATCAATGTGCGATAGCGGAAAATCCTCTTTGGGAACATGCTTTTTTGATATTTTAAAAATCGATGCATACGCGAACACGTCCATCCTTCTTGGGCACGAGGACGATGTTCGAAATCCAGTCAATCTACTGCCTTAATGAAATCAATATAAGAGTAAGAAGACAGGTGAAGAATAGGCAAGAATCAACCTCTTCCGGGCGAGGTTTTGATAGATCGCAGAATCCGAAAAGCAGCTTCTAAGTGAGATGATCTC
>NC_137851.1:24480702-24493202 GCF_948465745.1 Chenopodium album
CCATTTTCCTTCTTGTTCATCAATCGGAAATCAAGACAAACCGGGCACTACGGTGAGACGTGAAAACACCCGATCCCATTCCGACCTCGATATGTTGAATCGTCTTGCGCCATATGTACTGAGATTGTTCGGGAGACATGGTCCAAGCCCGGTGAAGAAATGAAGAAAAATGTAAAAGATTCTGCTCGTGAGCGAAATGGTAAAAACCTACCTGACTGTGCCGTAACAGAATCTTTTTCTCAACCCTATCAGGAGGCCCAAGCAATGCCCAAGGACTCCCATGCCTATCCGGATCATTGGTCAACTACTTTCTCTCTATTTTAACGGAATAGTATATATATCATATATAAAAAAAAGACTTTCTGTCCAAAAACTTCGCTTTAGCGACTCGCTACGCCCCTTAAGCAGCGAAGCAGCATAAGCTACTTCATACCTAGTTCGTTAGTTGACGATACGCCACCGCACCAGGAGCTTAGCCATGTGTGGACCAAAATGGGCCCGCGAAGCCGGTTACCGGTAGGTCTAAGTCCTTCTCTAACTAGAAGAGCAGCAAATCGTCTGCTCACTGAAGTTAGGATTACGGAAAGTAGGACATCACTCTTAGCCCTGTCTCTTGCTGTTCTTCCATTCAAGAGAGAAAATCTGGTTTGCTAGCTTGGCCGAGAAGATCTTTTCCGTTATCTTACCTTTCCCATTCATTTGATTTGCTCTTTCCTTAAGCTTCTAATAAGCGACTACATACCTCCTGCTCCTGATCTCTTTGATTTATCTCACCAGCTGTAAGGCTTGAAAAGAACTGGCTTGGTTGACTCCTTAGCAAGCAACCTATCTATGTTCACCTATCGACCTACTAACGTAATGGAAGACAGAGGGACTGGAACGAAAGCCTTAATAAAAGAAAAGTAATCTTGAGAGGCAGAAACCCGTATGATAGGCTAGGAGTGCTCAAAAACTCTATTGAGAAAAGTACACCACCACTTTTGTCTTGTCTCTCTTTAGGGATAAGAAAGCAAATAGAATAATCCAGTGATCAAGTTGCTCTGATGGGAAGGCCCTACCTCGTATGAAACCTATTCTCGACTAAAGGAAAGGGGATAGGATCTATATTTATTGTTATGCTACTTAGGCACGTTATCTCGGTAGTAAGGCAAGGAAATCATAAAGACCGGGAGCTGGGAAAAGACGCTCACTCATACTGACAGAAGGCATTTTTAAAGATAGCGGACAAGCAGAAGAAGAAATAGACTGGTAGCGCTAACGGCCTCCATAGCATAAGGGGGAAGAAGTAGACCTTTCTTCTGATCAATCAAGTGCCCTTCCCTGGGAGGGTAAGAATAACTACTATGGGTTTTGTTTCATTTTTAAAGAAATGTTTTGGAATAATGATAGTGTTTAAGCTGCGTTTACTACAAAAGGGCTGAGCCCGGATCTCATTAGCTTGTCCCAACCGGAGGGACTAGAAGGGGGAAATAAATAGCCAGGCGCCAGAGAACCAAGCTCGCTCTCACTACTTATGGATAGACGTGGGTAGGATAATAGGCTGGCCTCCCGTTGAAGAAAAAACACTCTTGACGAGCCTTGACCGGGCGGGGTAGGCAGAAGTTGATTCGGTAGATCGAATAGAAGTTTCAGCTACTGCTCGTGATAATGATTTTTATTAGCGAGATGTTGACTCTTACTTTGATTATGCAATAGATTTTTCTTATTCTCTTCTCACAACGTGCCTAGCTATTATGTTCTGACTCATGCATTTGCCGGTAAAGCACGTCCAAAGTGATGCGCGCTTCCATAGAAAAGAAAGAAGGACGCCCGCCTTCAACTCAACTCATCATATGGCTATGCTTATGCGAAGCTTAAGGTATGTAGTTGCTTATGCGAAGCATAAGGAAAGAGATTCCATTTGACTAAAATGTTTATGGGGTATTTTTACCATTCTTGCTCTAGGTCTATCCCTAAAGAGAAAGGACTTTTTTTAGTCTTGAATTTCAGGTTTAATAACTTAGCTGGATTGGTTACGCTGTCTACTAGAGTATGCTAGAGCTTGCAGGCCGAGCCTCCTCATTCTGCTATGCCCGGTGGTCTAAAGCACGGTTCAACTGCGGTGTGTAATGTGATGTCTGAATTGCCCATTAAGGGCTGACTCCGCCAGGCAAAGGCAACAGGACCACTACTGTGATGTAACTGATGATCAGTGGACTCTTCTTCCTCTACTACTGAGACTGACCGACCTGCTAAGAGGTATGAAGTCGCTTATTAAAGCTTAAGGACTGATTTTCTCTATTAGAATAGAAAGAATTCTTAACCGCTTTCACACCTTTCCTTTTTTGAGAAGGTCTAAGATCTACCGACTGATCCGGGGAGTATACATAGTAAAAAAAAGAGTGCTTGCGGATCTAGTCTTCGACTTATGAGCGGATTCCCTTTACTCTAACAAGTAAGTAAGTAAAAACTACCTTACTCTCTTGAGTAAGCAAGTAAACTACCTTTAAGAAATTCCTATTATTGATTTCACGAGATAAAGCACTTTACAAGTCTATCAAGGAGCGACTGATCGAAAGCAATGGGATCTGAGACTGGATGGAGGAGCTGTGCCAATTCGATCAAGTAATTGAAGTGATAGTATTAGTTTAGACTCCAAGGCCTTTACGAGTGGAACCTTCTCACTCATAATTTTGGACTTAGTCTTTGACTCAAAAGCAGAGCTTATCTACGACAAGTCTCTTTTCTGGGCAGCAATTGGTTGATGAACCGGAAGCATTGAGGAAATTGGATACTAAGAGTAGTCTCAACGAAGTAGTAGAAGCGTTTTGGCTTTTTGACCCTCAGAACCTGGAACTGCAGCTCTATCTGAGCTCTCCTTTCTTTCTTTCTTCAGACCGGGCTAAGCCTTTAGGTTCTTTAAGTAGGTTGGGTAGCTTCTGCTATCCTCCTGCCAAGAGGCAAAGGTTGCTTGCTAACTCTCAGCCACGGAAGATTCAAGGACCGCATCATCTCAGGCATGGGTTCCTCCCCAGCCAAAGAATCGAAGGCGTATTGAGATAGTTGGGTCTTTCAACGGAAAAAATCCCCTTCAACCCAGAGTCTGGGACCATCCTTAAGCAACTAAATACCTTAATGCAAGCAAGAGTTTGACTCTATCAAGTAAACTTCCATTCCTCACACTCTTTAAGCTTCTTCCCTTTAGCTTCAACCCGATTTACGTAAGTGTCTTCTGGGCTTGCGAGAGGGCTTTGACTACTGCCTTTCTGGTTTCAGGAGAAAGACGTAGGAGGTCGTACATCGAAATGATGGCAGGAATAGAATTGAGTCACCAGGTCATAGTCGAACGATTCGTTCAGACTAGGTGGATTGCTCCCTCTGGCGAGCTCTTTTCTTTTGTAGCTCCTCGCTGCTCTAGTAAGTATATAACTCCTATTAATGAAGCGCGCAGCACTCCGCGATCTCAGGGCTTGGAAGACCCTTCACCAAAAGGCGTCGTTGCTTCTTTTTGCGTGACTACTGATAGTGATGACCTACTTCACTCCCCACCTTCTTACATCCGGCATTCTTCGGGATTTCACTTCGGCCTTCTCCCCTGTCTTCGTACCCGACTGGTGGATTTGAAATTGCTGGCATGCTTCGATCATCCAATTCGCGTATGATAAGAAATGAGAAATTCATGTATAGGCTATCGTAGATCGGCCTTTGCCAGGAAGTCCCATAAACCCTCGGAGGTAAAAAGACACCAGGAAGAACTGCCGCTCGCTACGTTCCCTCTAAGAGTGAAAGGCAGAGAGTTCTGGTCTCTCTTCTTGCGCATAAGACTTCTTTCTTTCATAGCCAGATAGATGGCACATTCCCAACTCTGATTAAGAAGGAATTTCTTCCCCTCCTAGATAGAACAGGCTCGTAGGCAATTCAAACATTTGGACTCCTGCGTATCCCTTTAAAAAGACTCCGGGAAAGAAGAAAGATAGCTTAGCTAAAAAAGGCTAAGGAAGCTCTTCTTCTCAAGGCCTAAGGGGCAAAGGGAGATTCATCTTGGGCTTCAATCGGCTTTGAACCGGCCTAGGTAGTTCCCATCGTACCATCCTTATCTGCTTATCAGGAGCAGGCAGCGCATCTGGTTGTTCCTTTCTTTTTACCCCTACTCTGGCATTTCCCGCTGGCAATTACCTTATTTCAAAATGGACTTTTTTGCCTCATATGATGAATCACGAGGTGGGGAAACTCTTTCAAAGTAGCTACTTTTCCAGTTAGACGATACTGGTTTTAGGGGTGTAGAGTCAAAGAATTGGAATATCATAGTTCTCCAAATGTTACAGTACAAATGTTCATGTTTCAGAAAGTGGACTTTTCCAATCTTGAAGTCCCCGCTAGGGTTGTTTAGTCTATACTGGTTTTAGGGCGTAGAGGCTTTCCCGTTGTAGAGGGATTTTCAGATCTTTGATATATAGATCTTCTCTTAAGGGGTAGGTCGAAGACCTATTGATGATTTCGCTAGATTGGCCACTGTTCTATTGAATAAAGAGAGGAAACCCGATGTTCGAGGTTGGAATTGCCCTAGAGTGAAGTTGTGAAGTTCTCGAACAGACCCTTCCAAAGGAGATTTCCGCCCGGTTCAACTTGAGTACTCCATTCGGGGTGATATATAAAGGCTAAAATCGTCAGCAGAATAGCTAGTTTTGAAGCCGGTTGAAGGGGGATACGAACTATCGGATATAGTTCGAAATGAAGCTATTAAATGGCTCAATCCGGCCCCTAAATCTAAATAAGTCGCGAAGGTTGATGGCTTCGCTAAACCTTGCTGCCTTTACCTTCAAGTCCTCCGATCCTCTTCCTTACGGCCTATCGTTGGTTAAAGCATTTCCTTCACGCGGTCTTCTTAAGCCTATGTCTTGTGCTCTTCCTTCTTCTTTCCTGTGCCGCACAAACCAAACAAGCTAAAGCTTGCCTGGTTGGTACAATCAAAAGGGTCAAAGTTCGTTAGCTGAACCAGTTGTTCCTGCTTCTACCACTCACTCGCATGCCTAAGCTCCTTTCGTTGCTTGAGAGTCGTAGGCAGATGTAAGTCAGTCTAAATAAGATGATACCTATTAAATAAAGGTAGAAGCTCCTACCGTCCAGGAAGGAAGAGCTAAACGGAAGCACTTATTTTATTCCCCTTCTCTAAGGAGTGGAATTCTTGAGAAAGAATAGAAGGACTAGACTAGTGACAGAGAGGGGAAGGTTTAAAGGCTTTAGGCGGTAGGCTCAAATCCCTGGGATAGGTGGATATTCCTCATGCTTAACACATGACATTTCTAAGTGGAATTCTTCCTTCTATTTTCCATTCATAAATAGAATAGGGATTCTTCGTCCAAGCGCGCATTCTGTTGCCTGTGTCAGGAAGGCTGCTTTTCCCTGGCCACTTCGCCACCTTTGTTTGGTACGTAGTTTGTCAAAGAAAATCTCTTTCTTACTGTAATGAATGAATTCGGGGATATCCGCTTAGGTATGTAGTCGCTTATTAAAGAATAAGGAAAGATGATCTATTGGCTCACAATTTTTTGAATGAAAGAACGAGGCCAGCGGGCGTACATTACCAGCATTCCCGGGTGTGGGTTAAGCCCAGGGTCTTATCGGTACGTGTTGAAGCTCTAGAAGACCGATCTCCTTAAAGAGAAAGACGAGTAGAAAGCCTCAAATGAGAAATCAGCCATGAGGCGGGCGGGGTTCTCGTGAGATTATTCTATAGAATGGGCCAATATCGTTCAAGCCTAGGAGTCGAAGTCTTTGCCTCTTAAGAAGCTAACAAGAGGGGTCAGAGTCTTTCTTTCGAGGGCGGCCAATGTGCGGACCGTGTGCCCCTTTCATTATTTAGCAAAAGGGCAACTGATTCTCATGCTTTTCCTCTCCTCATTTTCCGGGGAAGAACGGTAGAAGAAGTCTTCCTAGGCGGGGACATATGCTCCCTAGAGTTAAGAGGACGGGGACCTCTTCTTTAGCTCTTGCCCTCTCGCGTAGTGAATTCCTTCCTTCTGAGCTTCATCTAGTCAACAGAGAAGGGGAATAAGAGAATAAATGTATACTTCCCGCCAGTGTACGGATGAATAGGTAGGAGCTTCTTTACTTTAGGGCTTTAGGCCAGGGATGAGTGGGAGAAAGCAGTCCAATCTTTTCATTCCTATATGGATGATAGAACCGCCTTCGATTGGTCAGCAACGAAGAGAGACGGGGTCGTCGAACAAGTGTCCCTGCTGTTGCTCCTCTGGTGAATTTAGAGAGTCAAACCCACAGGTGAGATTTTGCTAGAGGAAGGATAGGATTGAAAGGCTACTTTCACTTTCAAAGGGTGCTGGTGATAGAAGAGAAGGAAGGGAATTAAAGTTTCCATTTTGAATTAGGTCTATAGTTGCTAGTTGCTTCACCCCAATATGTTGATTCAAGCAGGAGTAGGAGAAGCTGTATTGGATGCTATCCTTTCCTTCTTAAACTCTGGCAGTTTGCTTAGGGAGGTTTTATATACCGTTATTGCTAAAGTTCCCAAGATCCCTAATGCCACAAAGCCAAGTAATTACAGACTCATTTCATGTTGTAACACCATTAATAAGTGCCTCACTAAGCTCATAGCTAATAGGTTTTCTTGATGAGTTTATTTTGATTGATCCATCACAAACAGCCTTTGTTCCTTGCGGAAGTCTAATGGAAAACATTTTGCTATCTCAGGAGTTACTAAGGAATTCTCATAGGGAGTCCCCCTGCCCTAGGTGTGCCATCAAAGTGGACTTTCAGAAAGCCTATGATTCTAACAATTGGAATTTCATTTTGGATACTCTACATTGCTATAATTTTTGATCCATTTTCATCCAATGGATCAGGACATGTATCACCACTCCTTCTTTCTCTATTCAAAATATCTCTACCTTAGTCTCCATCAAACTCACTGAAACGAATTATCTTCTATGGAAAGGTCAAATCCAGCCATTCCTTATAGGCCCAAATCTTTGGCCTTTCGTTGATGGATCGTTTCCTTGCCCCCCTCCATTTTTCCCTTCTTATGATGGCAAAACAATGAATCTCAACCCATCTTATACTTCATGGGTTCAAACTGATCAAACTCTTGTCAGTCTAATCAATGCGACTCTCACCGAATCTGTTCTTGCCTTGCTCAAGTCGTTGGTCTTCAAACAAACCTCTCGTGACGTTTGGTCTTGTCTTCAACCAAATTTCTCTCAACAATCGCTTGCTAATGCTAGTAATCTTCGCTTCCAACCTCTCTCCGGAAATCAATCTATTTCTCAATATCTTCAACATGCCAAAATCTTGCAGATTCATTGGCTGCTATCAACGAACCAGTCTCAAATGTTGACTTTGTTACCTCCGTTCTTCGTGGTCTTGGCCCAGATTATGCTATGCTAGTCACTGCTATCTAAAATTTCCCCACCTTACCTTCTTTTCCCGATCTTCGTGCTCGATTGCTTTCCTTTGAGTCACAACTCACAACAAGAATTCCTTCTTCCAATTCTTCCCACCCTACTGCCTTTTTAACTACCCGTGGTCGTGTTATTCGTGGTGACTTTGGACGAGGAGGTCGTGGATCTTTCTTCTCGAATTCAGGACTTCTAGGCCCTACCCCGTCATCCGACTTTGATGGACGACGTGTTCAATGCCAAGCCAAATTTGCTCTCAGTTGCTAAATTTACGAAAGATCATTTTGTAAGTTTCACACCTTAATGCAAGCACTAAGCAAGTAAACTACCTGTCTTTATTTATTTTTTTTAATGAAGTTGCTCCCAGGCCTGTATCACTTGAGTATGTCTTTGTCCTTTGGACTGAAAAAGGGTTTTGATTCATTGCCTCTCCCGAGGATTAGGAGAAAGGGCCGGTCGAGCTATTTCATAACTGGACGGCTTCTTGCTTCTTGCGTGCTCTATTTACTTTAAAAGCGGATTCGTCGACTTTGACTTCTAGGCTTGAAGCCTTCTCTTCTCGCTCTTTCATCAAAGCCCATACATTTTCTTTATTTATCTCGTGAAAGCACTCATGGAAGTCTTTCTGGATTACTTGAACAAGAAACTCTATCCCAAAAGTTCTTCCTTCCCCCTTTTAGTTGAGTTCTTTGAATCGCTCATTGGCTTTACTTTACTAGGGTCATAAGGCCGAGGTGAGATGCCTTCCTTCATTGACCGGGCTTGGGCACAGAGGCAGCCCGGCAAAGGACGAGCTATGACCTTCAGTCCCAAGGATTTTTACTATTGATCAGCAGGTCTCCTAGGATTCGTCTTGAATAAGTAAGGTAGTTTACTTGCTTACTCGTTAGAGTAAGGATTTAAGAAAAGGCCCTTTCAAGCCATCTTTATGTCCCCCGGTCCGGTACAAGGGCTCAATTCAATATGATATAGGACAGGGCTTCTTTCCGCGCAGCGTATCTGTGAAAAGAATCGATTCTAGTAAGTCAACTGAGTTCAGTAGTGAAGCATTGGAAGCTCAAGTCCGGAAGTCAGGAAGCTTTACAGTGGCATCACAGGAATAAGAGAAGACGGTGCTAGTCGTTGAGGGATAAAATCGCTTATGCGAAGCATAAGGGATGCCCGCTCTTGCCGCTGAACATGCTATGTGTACTTGTCTCCGTGTCCTTACGTCTCCTGATACCGATGGTAAACTCAAGAAAAAAGGTTTTGGAAGAAAAAGCGAACTAAGAATATCTTCCCATGAAAAAGATTGAAATGGCACCATGAAGACAACCCACCGCTGGAACTTGCTTTGCTCTCGCTCCGCTCGTTCCCACCTGTCTTCTTCCCGCTAGAGTGAAAGAGGTTTTTCACTTCCTTCACCCTAGCGAAAAAGTAACAAACCTTCTTTTATTGGCCTGTTACTCTTAAAGCTGGATCCCCTCAGCTTTCCCCTTAGAGTGCTTTAATCATTCAGCCATGGATGCAAAGAGACTCAGCGAGTGAACTAGGTTTTAGTATTCCTTCTCGAGCTTCTATTTCTTCCGTTAAAGGAGATTCGAGAAAAGATGGAATAGGAAGACGTGTTTCCATAACAAAGAAGATACGGGTTGAGAAGAGGAAGTTAGCAAAGTTAGACAAGATTGGAATGAGCATAGGAACATGTATTGATGTACCAGATTGGCTAATGCTCCCAGGTTGATGCGATGTATTCCACCAGTTGACCGGAGACTTGATTATTGGTATATCGATCGGTCCGGCACGGATTGAAATAGGAGCCAATTCTACAGGAAGCTTTTGAAAACACAGCGCACCCAAGTAAATAAGGAACGAGATGAATACAGAAGTTAAACGCGCATCCCACACCCAAAAGGTGCCCCACATGGGTCTTCCCCGAAACCCCCCAGTAACTAAGGTAAACAACGTGGAAAAAGCACCCATTTCTGTACCGGTTCCGGAAGAGCGAAGAAAAAGAGGATGTTTTGTTAATAGGAACAAGAAAGTGTTTATAGCCGTAACGATATAAACAAGAATACTCATCCGAGCCACAGGAACATGTACATAGAGAATACGAGAATTTCCACCTTGTTGAAAATCTAGTGGTGCTACCCAAAGACTTAAATGAATAGCCATCGCTGTTAAGAACAACCAAGATCCAATGAGAATTTGCGCGTAGTTCCTGGTCTTTGACATCAAAAAAAAAGGTTGTAATAAAGAAAGAGAAAGGGGGCTAGGGACCCTTCTACCGGTATCGGGCGTTTGGCTTCCTGAGCTGGCAGGCCGCTGTCGGGGAACGCCCGTACATGAAGGCTTGCTCTCCTCACACTTCAAATTCTTTCTATTCTTTTTCTTTCTGCGCCAGAATATACATATACATAGAATAGCTATCATAATAAGGATTATTATCATAATATAAAAAGAAAAATGGTCATTCAATAGGGGCTCGAGGGGGGAAGGGACCAAACTACCGAATTTATTAACATACCAATCATGGTTGGACCTACTTCCTCCTATATTATTATAATAAAAGTTATACCAATAGTCGTATTCTCGAGTAAGCATGTGGCTTAGCTTAGATGAGAGTAAACCCGGACAAGTTTTGTCCAATTCCCGTTGGAGGGATTGGATATAGTCCGGTTGTATGACCCCTTTAAAAAAATCATGCCGCATAATGACCAAGAATTTTTAAAAATTAGTTAGCCTGGAGATAGTAAGCGGGTCATCAATATCACCAGGGATCCAAACCGATGTGCTAAAGAAAAAAGGAGATGAGTATACTGAGGATAGATCTATATCCGGAGGAACCGGAATCCCCTGAAGAATAACTGAAGGAATTTCCGATCCAGACGCTCCGGATGGATCCATCATATTGAGTTGGTTGGAATCTGAAACATCATTTAATACAGATTTTCCTTTATCAATTAATGCTGATTTACCTTTCATTGATATGAAATTTTTTTTGTTTTTTCGCTCCTTCTTGTCTTTGTTCGTTCCTGAGTCCGGAGAGTTCCTGGAAGTAATACTTGTTCGGAAGTTGCTCCGATAAGAGAAAGAACCTATATTATTAATATATCTTGTACGGCTATCTAATCTATCCCACTTGCTGATCGATAAGATGTATCCTAAAGGACTTTATTCCGCTCTCTTATGTTATGTCTGCGGCACTGTAGCTCCCGCTCATTGCCCTTTGCTATCGCCTGGCCTCGGACTCGACTAAGACTTCTTTCAATTGCTTACCCAGCTTCGTGCGGATCATCCTTTAGAAGTAGGAGTGGAATGGAGGAATGATAGCAAGAAAGAAGAAGATCAATAGTCGAGATAAGAGCGGTCAGAATAGATTTTACAATGACAAGAACAATCAACTATTTACTTCCTTAAGAACGTTAATAAAAAAACAGAGTTCTGTGGAGCAACCCTCCACTGACGGTCTTGCCCCTATAGTGATTAATGAATGTGGATGTGAGGTCAAGAAAGATTATAAGATTAGAGTTCTTGGTGAACCTTACACTAGCGGAGATAGCTATTTAATGCACTAGCGGAGACTACGAGCTGGAGGGATAAAAGAAAGCTGGAACCATTCAAAATAAAAGAAAGAAGATCATACTTGAATTGGTCATTCAACCCATAAACATAAAAATGAAAGTAAAAACTAGCTAGCCCACCTCAATAGGTGCCTTTTCAAGACCTACCCGTGGAATGTTGAATAGGACATCGTTCAACTAGTGAATAGCTTACTAAGAGAAAGAGAGGTTCATAAACATATATAGGATTGAGAACTAAAAGACTTCGTCTTCAGAAAGAGCTCTTCAACTCCTCTTTTTTAGACTAAGAATATGTTGAGGCATAGACCCGATCTAACTTTCATACTCTCATCATTAAGATCAAAAAATTCTCTCCGTTGAACTTCCACAGTGCAGTTTCTCTACTGCTACTAGAGAAAGCTCTATCGCAATACGTCTTACTAAGGATAAGCAACTACATCATGAAAGAAGGTATGGGATTCGTGTGTGGTAGTCTCAATTCATTCCCTCATGCGCATCTAGTGCAGTGTCTCTGTAACGTTCATAAACCCTATCCTGTTTAGACATATAGCAGCCAGAAAGAGAAAGCAGCTTTGAGAACTAAGAAAGCAGTCTACAGGATAGACCTTTGCTTCGCTCTTCACCCTTTATGGGGCTCCGCCCTCCTGACCGGAGTGCCGTTCACTCGACTTCTTAAGCGGGAAGTACTTGTTCCCTTCACCAACCAAGCTTTGGATTTCAAAATCGTATGTATATAAGCATAGAAAGCGCACCGTTTTGATATGGCAGTTGAAAATAGATCTGGAGAGTTGCTCACTCCAACGAGCCTAGGTAGACTTTGTCCACTTCCTATCAAAGCTCCAGTCTCCGGACTTGAAGAAAAGGGTGCCTACGAGACAGCTATGGTGTTGCACAGCAAAGTCTGTTGGGCAGCAGAAAATCCGTAATTAAGATCCTGAAGCGCTTGTCTGCAAAACCCTCTGGAAAGGTAGGTTTCTTGACATACTGTGACGATGGCTCCATACGGGATCGATCTTCTTGTCATATTCGTTCCATTCTGACTTAGAAAAATGTCTCTTGCTGTTTTCAAGCCAATCCTTTTCTCGCTTGGAGCTGAATGCAAGTATTTCCTTTGGCTAGAGGGAGCTGTGAGGGAAGGGGCGGATCCTTCTCTTCTATATGAGATTTAGCCCCTCGCTTCATGCTTTCTCGTGAGACCTATCTCCTTCATTCCCTGGGATCACTTTGCTTGGCTTGCTACCATTCGTTCGATCTGCCTATTCCCTCTTATTCTAGCGCTGACCCCTGATTTGATTCTCCGCATCTATCGGGCAAAGAAGTATCGCATTCCCTCCTATTTTCGTAGTAAAACATCGCCCTAGACTGCTAACTAAGATTATAACCCTACTGGATCCTACTCTTGTACTAAACAAGACTTCCCGCTTAAGAAGTACTCGATTCCCGTGCGAGCTTTGATAATCAGTCTACTCCTTTATAACACAATCTCTTTCTTCTAGTCTTGCTTTCTCAAGCCAATCCTACGTCCGGAATGGGATTGGGTCCTCTT